>NW_019416798.1:407709-409419 GCF_000390285.2 Anoplophora glabripennis
TTCGCCATATTGGATCGAGTTTAAAGAACAAGAAACTCAATTTAAAATTTAATTTTCTATACGGTCATATTTTTTTTGTCCAGGTAATAATTTCTGTAAGCATTTCTCTATAATGCTTGGACTAATTAGGTATCTACTATACCGCCATTTGTGTCCTAATAACATTAATTTTAAACACAAAACCTTCTGTTATCACATGTCAACTGGATTAAAACACTTATATCTTCAATTTAACTTCATAACATTGAAATTTTAACCCATTGCCATTTACGATGGATTTACAATACATTATATTTGGGGGATTTCTTATTTCTCCAACACTCGAGAGCCACAGTATTTTTATTTACAAAAAAAAATATTTTTCTGTTTAACTTCACTATTAATGGTTTACTTATTCAGCAATACTCCCTGCGATATTCAACTTCCAGCATTGTTTAAAGAATAGCATCTAAAAGAAACATTTTTCTGTAATTCTATTATGAGACAACATTTGTATTGTATACATACCTTTCGATTCTATCAGCTTTTACTAATATAATAATCAGACATCAACTACAAATTTCCATATTATTTCAAAATATAGGTACTTTTATAAATCAACCACTCGAAAATAGGTCAATTTTCCTGCTAATATGAATTAAAAATATTAAAATTACTGACGATTATATAACACAAAATGAAAATACAAATACAAGAAGTTAAGTTAGTCACATATAAAAGATTTGAGGTTAGCCGGTTAGAGAGGGCAAACCATAGATACAGTACTATATTAGATTGGTGTGGCAAACATTTACTAGAGGACAACCTAGCGCCCTCATTGCTGTCTGGCACGAACTAAAATCGAACAGGCCTCATTCTTTACGTTTAAATGCAGCTTTCAATTCCAACACTTTCTAATAATTAATAATAATAATAATAATAATCGTCTTTATTGAAAATTGAAATATTAATTCCTCGACGTTATAAATTTTTTCTAAAATTAAGTTATAGGTTTACATTTTTCTAACTGGAATGACGATGACAATGACGATATGGAAGAAAATATAACATTTCAAATAGGTTTTTCTACACAGGATGACGGCTTCTGTATATTTCAGAAATTTATTGATTGCAATATTTTTATGAAAAATCTTATATTGTACAACTGTAGAAGCATTTTGCAAATTTATATAGTGAGTGTTTCATAAAAATGAAACAGGCGGACAAGAATTTTTTTCTCATTTCACTACCTACCTAAATTTTCAAATATATATTTCTACATACGGTGTCTTATTAACCAAATGTTTTTTGCAATTTATGTACAGGATGTTTCATAAAACTGACACAGGTGGACCAGATTTTCTCTTATCCATTTTGTTAATTTTTTCATTAAATCTTTTGAAGAAAAGTTGTATATTTATTGAGCAGCCGCTTTTTAGAAAATCCATATATGTACTGGGTGATCTACAAAATTGACACACATCCGAAACGGGCAATTTTTTCCCTTTTCACTTTTAACTTTGTTTTTATTTACTAAAATCTTTTAATGAAAAATTGTATAGGTATTTATTAACGGGATGTCGTTTTGAATCTTTATACTAGGTGTTCCACAATCCTGAGGCAGATTAAAATTATGAATAGAACGAAACTTTCCTTATTGTTTTTTCCATTTTCATATTTTGTACTGAAGTCTGCAATATTTTTATGAAAAATCTTATACCCTACCAACCA
>NW_019416798.1:410387-418421 GCF_000390285.2 Anoplophora glabripennis
TTTTTTCCCGGGAGGGATCGGGACTTCCTTCCGCTTTTACGCGAAAGTTTCGTCCTTTCCGAGCGTCTCGGGCGTATTTTTGCGGCGTATTTTTTACTTTTTAACGCCGAAATTGGCTTTTCAAAAGGGGTCTGCATCTCGCGTCTCTCTCGCCAGACCCCGATTATTTTATAAAGCCCGGATTATTTCGGCGAAAACGCCGTTTTCGCGACGGCGTAATTTTTTTCCCTCGCTCGATCGGCCTTCGCTTTCTGCGCGAGGACGAAGCCCTGTCCTTTCTTTCGGCGTACGTACCGCGCCCGAGGACTGAGGAAGCCCGCGTTGGCCCCCCGATACGCCTTTCCGGGGACGCGTCGCGACGATCTCTCTCTTCTATATCTCCATCAACTTTTTTTAGGTCGAACGTAACAAAATTTAAGACCGGCATTAGCGATATAAAATTTGTGCGTTTAGCCATGGGCGTCTCTCATGTCAGGTGAAAAGAGAACGTACTTTCCGCGGCTCTTACGTGACGTTCGTGGTGTTTCCGCGACAGAATTCTTCACGAGTGACATCACAATATCTTTCCCTTTCCGCGAAAAATTATATTCGGCCCCCGCAGTAGCCCCAACGGATCGTAAGCCATGGTATAAAACCCTTAAATAAAAAATTTTGCGAGTTTATGACAGCCGATGACAGCGGTGAAACTGGTGACAGTTCGCTGTGACAATATGGCCGCCGCCCGTTGTTCGTAGGAAAAACGGAAATTTTCAACTTTATATGCGCCTATTTGTGTATATCACGCTAGCGGAGGCCGTTTTACGTCGTATTCTTTGGTATTGTAATGCTTTTGTATAGTTTGTTTCCCAAGAAAAAAATTACGTGGACAGGCGGGTTACTTGACCCCACGAATGCCGAGACAAACCTTGAAGACCTTTATCTACTTTTCCCATGGTGCATAATCGAGCCTGTTAATTCTGTGATCTGTCAAATCCAATCTTGACATCGAGAGAAGTACAAAGTACATCACCAAGTTTAACTACCACATACTGGAATAGAGATATTTGATGTGGAGTCTCGAAGCATTCTTCAACCCTGGAAGCCACCAGTGATTACAGTGATAAAAAAACGAGTGACCTTCGCAAGTACCTGCTACTTATAAAATTGTGAAACGTGTTCTAGGTACTGTCAGAAGATTGTATATCCTCTCTGCCACAGTAACTTTTTAGTATAGTAAGTAGTACAATATAATCTGAACACACGAGGAATTTTCACAGCCAAACAAACAAATACGTACTGAATCGTATGTCTATACACAAAACAATATAATTATAAAGTTTGGTTGTTTTTTGAAGAGATACTGCGGTGTGTCTTCCAGAGGCCCTTCGGTTGAATATTAAATTTCCCTATGTTTAAAAAAGTTTAGCAAGTGCAATGTAAAAATGTTATGGAAAAGTGAAACGTGTGTTAAAAACTGAACTCGCAGATTTTCTATCTTTTAGGTATACCTGTAATTTTATTAGCTAGCTAAACATGTAAGTAAGTCTGTCTCCATGTTATCTTTTTCTCAATAAAGAATGTATTTACTACAATGAATACTCATGGAACCATAATTTTTTACTAATGATGATACAATGTTAAGAATCAACAGATAAATTTTCCTAAATCTCATGAATTGTGCAAAACATACTGACAAATATTAATTTCTTTTACTTCTATATGAAAAATATGTGTAATTGAATAGGATAACCAATTCTTAATTATTTAGAAATACTACTAAAATTTCTTTTCATATTTATAAAACTAATAAGTTAATAAAAACATTTTACTACAAAATATGGTATGATATACAAGGTGTTACTTCTTTTAAGGCTCCACTTTCAGTTTCCTATGCTATTCAAGAAAAAAATAGGTCATCTTTTGACTAGCAACTTAAGACAGAAATACTATTCGAAAATATGAAATTAATATTACAGTTACAGTACAGTTAATATTATTAATTGTTATTTTATTAGAACTCTATTTCATTCAACACCTTTGTATACCTGCAGGTAAGTAATTGTTTGCTATTTCACTTATAGTGATATTTCTGATATTTCAGTGAATTTGAAAAAAACAATATATACTTACCCCACTATATTATTCTTTAATAACATTTCCTATTTTTCAAAATTATTTACTATTTTTTTTTAATACCTAAAACCTACATATTTTAACTTACAACCCAGTAAGTATACAACTATTAGGTACTACATTTATTTTTCACAAAAGATATATAATAAATATATTATGGATTACTAATAAAAAAAAATATTTCACGTGCCCATCTTTTTTAATTACCTAATATTTTCAAATATGGTTTGACGAATTTTTTAGAATACAGTCAAAATAAATTTCAGAAACTTCTACCCTCAATATTGCACCTATTTAAATTTCATTCAAATCATTATTCACTTTTATCTAAAATAATTATAATTTATACTAATTTCAAATCAACTCAAAAAACTTAATCTGGTATATAACTTAAAAATTTCTAAGATGGTTTCATACATATGTACCAGTAAAAAAACAATTTTTTATAATGAAAACAATTATAAAATCATTACTTTCAGTTTACACAATAATAAACACAGTAATTTGTTTATTTTTTATTTAAAAACATTTTGAGAGAAAAAGTAAAACTTTATTTTAAAAAAAATCAGATTTCATCATTCTTTACTTAGATATTTGGAAATATATTCAAATCATTACTCTCTAAACATGTATATTTACATAACATGTTTCCACTAAAATCACTTCATTACTTCTATACTTTTCATTACAAAACAATAAGTATATATATATCCTCATACTATGTACCTACCAACTTATATTTTACTTCTGCCTATTAAAATAAAATTAAAATACTTTTTTAACATTATTATTTTAATAGAGATAATACAGAATATATAGGTACTTGCTCAAACTTTGTTATCCAATTTTGTATAACAAATTAACAAAATTTATTCTTAATAAAAAATTCCTATAGTTTATTTCAAACGAACATTTACAATTTCCGATTCATTCTATCATAAACAAGTCTATTTAAGCTAACAAAAAAACCAATGTTTAAAAATTGGCTTCCATTTCAAATAAAAGTAATGATATATTTTCTTTTAAAAAGATACAATTACAGTCATTTTCTATCTATACAATTATTAATTCTATAAAAATTAATTGATGGAAAATTTGTATTAGGTATCACTGAACACATTCCTATAGACTTCTTTTATTTCAGTTTTCATCTCAGACACATTACAAAACACAGTGTTCGCCACATAGCTTTTGAATATCCATTTACTTAAAAATCACTGCACTTTTTCCTATTCATTCATATCTTTCTTCAAATACCTGCTCCATACTAACAGCTCATATAAGTTGCAGTTTAAAATAATATCACAAAAACCAATTTTCAATCCAATTATATATATGCATACTTCATTCTTTGTTTAAATTTCCACTTATTCATATTAGGTATATGTTTCAACTGGACATTAAATCAGTATTACACATTGCTTCACGGGTATACGGTCTATTTCAAACTCCTAAATATAATTTAGAATTATTTCAGTAATTACATTTGCATTTTCTTTTATCTTATAAGATATTCACAAACTACCATTTTCATTAAACTGATTTTGACATTTCTATAACGGGCCGGTATTACAGGCACCAAATAAAGTTTACAGTTTACCGACTAACGCAATGATTGTAGTTTAGAAGATTAGATAGGCCGAAAAGGAACGTATTCTTACGTTCAGAGAGAGACAAAGCAATTCGGTCTTTCTGGCACTCATTACCATTAATGGAAGTTACTTTTAAACCGATTTTTTTTAAATTAATGGGGTATTTCAATACAGGGTGTCCAAAAAAATTGTTCGAACAGTCGGAAATTTATTGACTCCAATATTTCTTATGAAAAATTTTGTCCTACTAACTGCTTTTTGAAACATTTATGTACTGGATGTTTCATAAAACTGACACAGGTTTGGCTTTTCTTTATTCTTTTCACTTCTTTCAACTTCATTTAATCAAATCTTTTGATGAAAANACGTGTTCTAGGTACTGTCAGAAGATTGTATATCCTCTTTGCCTCAGTAACTTTTTGGTATAGTAAGTAGTACAATATAATCTGAACACACGAGGAATTTTCACAGCCAAACAAACAAATACCTACGTACTGATTCATATGTCTATATACAAAACAATATAAATATAAAGTTTGGCTGTTCTTTGAAGATATACTGTGATCATCGCAGTATATCGCAGTGCGATGTGTCTTCCAGATGCCCTTCGGTTGAATATTAAATTTCAACTCCATTCCAGTAGGTATACAAGTTTCGCAAGTGCAATGTAAAAATGTTATGGAAAAGTGAAACGTGTGTTAAAAACTGAACTCACAGATTTTCTATCTTTTAGGTGTACCTGTAATTTTATTAGCTAGCTAAACATGTAAGTAAGTCTGTCTCCATGTTATCTTTTTCTCAATAAAGAATGTATTTACTACAATGACAACTCATGGAACTATAATTTTTTACTAATGATGATACCAATGTTAAGAATCAACAGACTAATGTCCTAAATCTCATGAATTGTGCAAAATATAATGACAAATATTAATGTCTTTTACTTCTATATGAAAAATATGTGTCTAATTGAATAGGATAACCAATTCTTAATTATTTAGAAATACTACTAAATTTCTTTTCATATTTATAAAACTAATAAGTTAGTAAAAACATTTTACTACAAAATATGGTATGATATACAAGGTGTTAGTCCTTTTAAGGCTCCACTTTCAGTTTCCTATGGAATTCAAGAAAAGAATAGGTCATCTTTTGACTAGCAAGTTAAGACAGAAATACTATTCGAAAATATGAAATTAATATTACAGTTACAGTACAGTTAATATTATTAATTGTTATTTTATTAGAACTCTATTTCATTCAACACCTTTGTATACCTGCAGGTAAGTAATTGTTTGCTATTTCACTTATAGTGATATTTCTGATATTTCAGTGAATTTGAAAAAAACAATATATACTTACCCCACTATATTATTCTTTAATAACATTTCTTATTTTTCAAAATTACCCTATTTTTTTTAATAAAACCTACATATTTTAACTTACAACCCAGTAAGTATAGAACTATTAGGTACTACATTTATTTTTCACAAAACATATATAATGTTAAATATATTATGGATTACTAATAAAAAAAAATATTTCACGTGCCCATCTTTTCTAATTACCTAATATTTTCAAAAATGGTTTGAAGAATTTTTTAGAATACAGTTAAAATAAATTTCAGAAACTTCTAGCCTCAATATTGCAGATTACATATGACGGTTCTACCTACCTATTTCAATTTAATTCAAAGCATTAGAACTTTTATCTAAAGTAATTATAATTTATACTAATTGTACTTAATACCTGTACCTATAGTGTAATGCATTGAGATTGAATATTTTATTAATTTCAAATCAAGACAAAAAACTTAAACCGGTATATAACTTAAAAATTTCTAAGATGGTTTCATACATGCCTATATACCAGTAAAAAAACAATTTCTTATAATGAAAACAATTATAAAATCATTACTTTCAGTTTACACAATAAGAAATACAGTAATTTGTTTATTTATTTCTTTTAAAAATATACAATTGCAGTCATTTTCTATCTATACAATTATTAATTCTACAAAAATTATTTGATGGAAAATTTGTATTAGGTATCACTGAACACATTCCTATGGACTTCTTTTTATTTCAGTTTTCATTTCAGACACATTACAAAACACAAAGTGCTCGCCACATAACTTTTGAATATCCATATGCTTAAAAACCATTGCACATTTCCTATTAGTTCATATCTTTCTTCAAATACCTGCCCCATACCAACAGCTTATACAAGTTGTAGTTTAAAATATCACAAAAACCAATTGCATTGGATTGCATTCTTGCATTCTTCGTTTAAATTTCCACTTATTCATATTAGGTATATGTTTCAACTGGACATGAAATCAATATTACACATTGCTTCACGCGTACCTATATGGTCTATTTCAATCTCCTAAATATAATTTAGAATTATTTCAGTAATTACATTAGCAGTTTCTTTTATCTTAAGATATTCACAAAATACACACTAATCTGATATTTGACATTTCCATAACCGGCCGGTATTACAGGCACCAAATAAAGTTTACAGTTTACCGACTAACGGAAAGATTGTAGTTTAGAAGATTAGATAGTCTGAAAAGGAACGCATCCTTACGTTCAGAGAGCTTTCGGTCTTTCTCGCACTCATTACCATTAATGGAAGTTACTTTTAAACCGATTTTTTAAAAGTTAATGAGATATTTCAATACAGGGTGTCCAAAAAAAATGCTCGAACGGTCGAAAATTTATTGACCAATATTTCTTATGAAAAATTTTGTCCTACTAACCGCGTTTTGAAACATTTATGTACAGGATGTTTCATAAAACTGACACAGGTAGGCTGGGCTTTTCGTTATTCTTTTCACTTCTTTCAACTTCATTTAATCAAACCTTTTCATGAAAAGTTATATATTTAGTAACCAGTCACTTTTTTGAAAATCCATATACTGGATGTTCCACAAAGTTAACCCATTATAGGCAAATTAAATTTATCCTTCCTATTTTAATTTTTTCTACTTTACTTACGGAAATCTTTTAATGGAAAACTGTATATTTATTAACCAGATGTCATTTTCAATTTTTATACTAATCTACAAAATGATCCGGATAAAAGTCAAACATTGCATATTCTTTTCACATTTTCAAACTTATGTATGAAGCTGTTTAATGATTTTTTTTATTTTATTTATTAACAGCTGCCTTTTTGAAAGTTTACATAGTGTATGTTACGTAAAACTAACCCAGGTTAGAATAGAAGGATTATCTTTTTTACTTTTTTCTACTTTCTTTGTTAAAGTCCATTGATGAAAATTTTGTATTTACTAACAAGATGCAATTTTTGAACATTTTTATACTGGATGTTCCAACAATCTCTATCCTGTTCAGATATTCATATTTTTCTTTATTTTATTCTACTTTACTTATTGAGAACTTTTGATGAAAAGTTTTATATGATGTTTTTTTAAACTTCACGATATACTAAATGTTCTATAAAACTGACCCAACATAGAATCACGGAGGATGGAATATTCCTTATCATTTTTACTTTACGAGTATTTATTAAAGTACCTAATTAACAAACATATTTATAGGTACTGCCTAACCAGATATTTTTTTGAAACTTTCTATTCAGAATGTTTCACAAAATCGACCCGGATTTGAATACCAAAGGATTGAAAAAATTTTTTCTCTTTAAAAATTGTAGTATTTGCTAACGAGATGCCTTTCTGAAACTCTATATATACAAGGTATACCATAAAATTAATGCGGAACAGAATCGAGGCCAGATCTGGGTTTCCTGAAAATTTATGTACAAAGTATTCTATAAAATTGACAGAGATCTGGAACAAATTTTTTCTTACATTTTTTACATTTTTATATACGGGGTGTTTAAAAACTAAACTACAGGGTGTTTCAGAAAATGTTACATCTACTAACCGGGGGGAAAGCACCGCGAAGCGGTGCTCAAGCCGCGCGCAGCGCGGCTCGAGGGCCGAAGGCCCGAGAGAAACGTCAAGTCGGCGAAGCCGACTTGCCTACGTTTCTAGTCATATATATTAAAACGCGGGGGTTACTCTCGCTCGCACGACCGCCCCCGAAAAAGGGCCATTTTGCCCTAACTAAGGCTCCGCGGGTGAGCCGCGCGGCGGCGAGGCGCGGGGGGCGAAGCCCCCCGCCTTTCTTTCTTCGTACGAACGTCGTATTTCGACGGCGATTTTTTGCCGTCTTCACGGCGAATTTGAGGTCTTTCGGGGGGTCCGCGCGACCGACCGCGGCTTTTAGCGGGGAAGTGAGACGCAGATACTCGGAAACGCCCTCCATCGGAAGCGTTTCGGGGTCGATTTCTCCGACCG
>NW_019416798.1:421269-430346 GCF_000390285.2 Anoplophora glabripennis
AAAAATGAAACAGGCGGACTAGGATTTTTTTCTCATTTCACTACCCACTTTCCTACATTATTTATTGAAATCTCTTGATGAAAATTTATATAGTTGCTAACCAGACGCTTTCTTTGAAAATCCATATACTGGATGTTTTACATAAATTGACCCAGGTCACAATTATCGGTACAGGGGCTTCTGTATATTTCAGAAATTTATTAATGGCAATATTTTTATGAAAAATCTTATATTGATGGAGATGTAGATAATAGCGATGTAGATTATGGTGATGTTGATGATGACGATGTAAATGATGGTAATGGAGATGACGGTGATGTAGATGATAGCGATGTAGATGACGGCGATGTAGATGATAGTGTTGGAGATTATAGTGCTGAAGATTATGTTATGTAGAGGGTAATGTAGATGATGGCGATGCGGATGATAGTGATGTAGATGATGATGATGATGTAGATGATGGTGATGTAGATGATGGTGCTGTAGATCATGGTGATGTAGATGATGGTCATGTGGATGATGGTGTGATGATTTAAAAAACATTCGCGCAAGAGAGTGCTCCGCGAAGCGGAGGTCATGGGGCGCGCAGCGCCGCCCGAGGGCCGAAGGCCCGAGAGAAACGTCAAGTCGGCGAAGCCGACTTGCCTACGTTTCTAGTCATATATATATACCGCCCCCGAAAAAGGGCCATTTTGCCCTAACTAAGGCTCCGCGGGCGAGCCGCGCGGCGGCGAGGCGCGGGGGGCGAAGTCCCCCGCCTTTCTTTCTTCGTACGAACGTCGTATTTCGACGGCGATTTTTTGCCGTCTTCACGGCGAATTTGAGGTCTTTCGGGGGGTCCGCGCGACCGACCGCGGCTTTTAGCGGGGAAGTGAGACGCAGATACTCGGAAACGCCCTCCATCGGAAGCGTTTCGGGGTCGATTTCTCCGACCGAGGGTTTTTTCCCGGGAGGGATCGGGAATTCCTTCCGCTTTTACGCGAAAGTTTCGTCCGTTCCGAGCGTCTCGGGCGTATTTTTGCGGCGTATTTTTTACTTTTTAACGCCGAAATTGGCTTTTCAAAAGGGGTCCGCATCTCGCGTCTCTCTCGCCAGACCCCGATTATTTTATAAAGCCCGGATTATTTCGGCGAAAACGCCGCTTTCGCGACGGCGTAATTTTTTTCCCTCGCTCGATCGGCCTTCGCTTTCTGCGCGAGGACGAAGCCCTGGCCTTTCTCTCGGCGTACGTACCGCGCCCGAGGACTGAGGAAGCCCGCGTTGGCCCCCCGAGACGCCTTTCCGGCGACGCGTCGCGACGATCTCTCTCTTCTATATCTCCATCGACTTTTTTTAGGTCGAATGTAACAAAATTTAAGACCGGCATTAGCGATACAAAATTTGTGCCTTCAGCCATAGGCGTCTCTTTAGTCAGGTGAAAAGAGAACGTATTTTCCGCGGCTCTTACTAGATGTTGGCAGGGTTTCCGCGGCCGAATTCTTCACGAGTGACGTCACGATACCTTTCCCTTTCCGCGAAAAATTATATTCGGCCCCCGCAGTAGCCCCAACGGATCGTAAGCCATGGTATAAAACCCTTAAATAAAAAATTTTGCGAGTTTATGACAGCCGATGACAGCGGTAAAACTGGTGACCAGTGCTGCCAATTGCGGGTATTTTACCCGAAAAGCGGGTATTTTAAACATTCCGTAGGGTAAAATTTTGAAGCGGGTAAAATCGGGATTTTCCTACACCTACACTTTTTTTTATTAATAATTGAAACTATAATTAGTAGAATGAATGACATTGTAAAAGTGTAGATGTCTATTGCGAATAACCGTTCTCAGAGCAACGGTTAGCTAGCGGTATCTTTCTATGCCACTGCCTCTCCACCCGGTAATATATTCCGGTAATATACGTCATACGCTAAAATACACCAGTCAACGGGTTATTATTCTAGATTAGAGAAGTTACGATTCTTCTGTGCATCCTTGTTCCAAGGTCATGTTTTTCTTTACAATCATAACCTCAACCTTCTTGTAAACATTAACCAAGTTAACTTTGTGTTTTTTCTATGCAGACAGAGTTGTTATTCATTTTATAACAACACAATTTTTGTCTTATCTGTTTCTGTTCTCTGTTGTTTTTTCTGTTATTCGTCATCACACAACACAACAAAATACAAGTTAATATGGATATAATAATATATTATAAAATAAATTGTGGACTAATACCGTAAGTTATTGATATAATGTATTCAATGTTCATTATTTATTAGTTATTACTAAAGCTGAGTATCTATATTTTCCGTTCACGTAAAATAGCGAACACGTGCGTTTTTATTATTTAAAATATAATACTAAATGAATGTTTTTGTTAGTAAAACATTTATAACTTATTTGATTCAGATTTGATTTGAGTTTCAATATGGGACTGTATGGTGCATGGTAATGTTCTAGCAATAATAAATATTATTCTTGCAATAAAGTATCCTCTACTCTTACAATATTTTTTAAAAATGGATCAGTGGCTCATAAAACCAAGATGCAATGAAAAAAAAGTAGTGGGACAAGAGAAAGCTTCAGAGAATAATGAGGAATTATTAGTGGTTGTGGAAGGTGGTGGTGGAAGTACAATTAAAGTAATATTTTAAAAAAGTATAAAACTGAAACAGTTTTGCAATCATATGAATGTTACAGAACTCTGCTGACGAAACCAGCCCAGAAGAAAAACTAGTTGAAAATCTTGACCTTACTCCAGACAGGAATGAAAGCACGTTATATGAGCCAGAATCAGTCAAAATCAAAAAGCGTAAGCGATTGAACGTGGGAACCCGACTTAATAAATTTTGTAATGCCTGGGTCAAAGACGAAGAATTTAGTAGTTGGTTAATGAAATCAGCAAATGTAAAAAATGGACATGAATATGCTTCCTGCAAGGTGTGCCATTGTGACATCACAGCCCACAAAAATGATATAAAGCGTCATAATTCTTCTGCAAAACATGTTTACAATTTTGCACAAGTAAATTCAAACAAAAAAATTATCAATATGATGACTACATCAAATGATCCAATCCAAAGGGCGGAATTAAAGTTGTGTGGGGTGCTTGCTTGTAATAATTTACCGTTTTCACTGATGGACACTTTAACGCCAGTGCTTGCAGACATTTTCCCTGATTCAAAAATTGCTGCCAAGATGAGCCTTAAAAGGACAAAAGCTACTTGTCTTGTTAGAGAAAGTTTAGGACTTGTATTCCACAAAAATTTATGTGATATTTTAAAGGAGCCAGGATGCTTCTTTTCTTTAGTTATGGATGAAACAACGGATGTGAGTGCAATAAAACAATGTGCAATTGCTGTTATATACTATTCGCAAACAAATGATGTGAAAGTAACTTTTTTTGATATGATTGAAACTCCATCTGGAAGAGCTAATGATTTATTCAACTGCTTGAAAACTAGTATTTTGAAAAAAAATATTCCCATGTCTAATCTTGTAGGCTTTTCATCTGACACCACAAATGTGATGGTATGTGAACATAATTCAGTATTTTCGAATTTAAAATCTGAATTACCCAACATTTTATGTGTAAAATGTAGTTGTCATATGGTACATTTAGCTGCGTCAAAGGCATGTTTGAAGCTACCCAGATCAGTTGAAGACTTGCTACGTAATATTGGTTCTCATTTCAGTAGTAGTTTTTCAAGACAAGAAAAATTAAAAGAATTCCAAAAATTTTTTCAAACCGAAATACACAAGATATTATTGCCTGCCAACACTCGTTGGCTTTCTTTAGTAAGTTGTGTTAATAGAGTGCTGGAGCAATATGAACCTCTGAAAGCATATTTTCGAGAATTAGTTTTTGAAGACCCCTCAAAAACTACAGAAGAAATACTTAATACTGTGGATAACAAATTCACTAAAATTTATTTAGAGTTTATGTCATATACACTCGGACTTTTAACGGATTTTATTGTATTATTTCAGTCAGAATCTCCGCTCATACATAAATTGAAACCTGAGACACAAAGATTGTTGACAAATTTATGCAGCAATTTCATTAATTTTAATGATCTGAAAGGAAGAAATGTTTTTATCCTTAATCACAAAAATCCTCTATTGTTTGTGCCACTTTCCAAAATTTATTTAGGCATTTTTGCTACCGAATCTTTAGAAATTTTGAAAAATGATGCTTCCCAATCTGATATTGAACAGTTTCTCAAAACTTGTCTAAACTTTTATATAGAACTTGTTTCTGACATTAAAACGCGATTTGATTTTTCAGATCCTATTTTTAACCTTTTAACCGTTCTTGAACCAAAAATTGCCCAATCCTATGAAATAAAATCACTTCAACCAGTTTTACAAAGATTTCCAATAATCAAAGAATTCACGAATCTTCAAGTTTTGAACAATGAGTGGAAGCAGCATGCTTTTTTAAATCACACAGAATATGGTTTAGATTGTGGACTAAGTTGTGAGAAATATTGGAAAATCGTATTTCAGTTGAAAAACGATGCAAATGTTCTTCATCCTTTTCCCCAACTTGAAAAGAGTGTTTTCATTACTTCTGATTCTTCCTTTTTCAAACGCATGTGTTGAAAGAATTTTTAGTGATTTAAAAAATATAAAAACATCACAGAAATGCTTTAGACACCACAACGTTGACGTCTTTAATGGCGACAAAAAGAGGTATTAATGATCTGGGGGGTTGTTTAAAATTTGAACCCAATGAGGAAATGATTCATGCTAAAATTTGGACCAAAAAATAAAACAGTTATTATAATAGTATTTTTTTTGTGGGATCCTGTAAAGTACCTTTGAAAATATTTTTTTTAATTTTTAAATTTGAAAGTTAGAAATTATAATATTGTAAAATATTTTATTTATGTTCGATACTTTAAAAATGTGTACATTTGTGTAAAAAATATATATATTTTTGTTATTGTTTTTTTATTAAAATCTTTTAAAAAAGTGCATTTTATTACAATTTAAAATTACCGCAATGAACGAGATCGGGTAAAAGCGGGTATTTTCGCAATCGTGCTTGGGTAATTTAGACATATGCCTCNATTGCCTGTCAACTAACTCACAGAGTACAGAACACATACATCATAGAACAAAAACAACTAAAGAACGGAACAGTAATACCAACTTATCAAATGATAATTATAACATGAATCGATATAATCTAACACTTCGCAAGTGCAGGTTATAAAATTGTTTTTCCAGTTATGACTACGCACAGTGAAAGTTTTGTGTTTTTACAAGAATCCACCACTACATTCCCTAGATCCCTACACTTCCACAGAGGACCCCCGTAAGCAACCAGTTAAAGTGATTAAAGAACAAGTGATCTTCGCGAGTGCAAGTTATAAAATTGTGAAACGTTCCCTAGGGTTAAAGAATTTTTTACCCTATTTCGTTGATACGGGTACTGTCTCAAAAACTTAGTATTTTTTTGTTCAAGTTGTTTATTTTTCACAGCAGGGATATGTGATTATTATTTAACCATTCTGGCCTTCCATGCAGTAGCTTCAACTACACTAATTCTAAGAAAACTATGGCAAATAAAGTTNTTTCGTTGATACGGGTACTGTCTCAAAAACTTAGTATTTTTTTGTTCAAGTTGTTTATTTTTCACAGCAGGGATATGTGATTATTATTTAACCATTCTGGCCTTCCATGCAGTAGCTTCAACTACACTAATTCTAAGAAAACTATGGCAAATAAAGTTATTTCAAACATTACATTAATTCCATTTTATAAAAAAAATTGTTCACTTAGGTACATATGTAAAACAAGTTAAAAAGTTATTAAAACAAATTCAGAAAATACCTGCTTTGGAAAATTCTTCAATAAATTTTTAACCGATTTAAATAAAACATCTTTGTTGGCCTTCTACTATACGTTACATATATAATTTGACATTGTGCATACAGTATAAAAACACCCACCAGCATATTATATAAAATATAGATACATATTCAGTTTTAAATATAATAAATACAATTTTTTTGACGCATTTTTGGTATTTTCAATAAATATTTATTTTGTCACTTAAAAAAACTCGAGTTTTAATTGATTCCACCAGGTAAAATAAGTGGACAATAAAAACATTTGTATAATATTGATATAATTTGAAAAAAATTATGTAAAAACATTAACCATTCAGTTTTAAATAAATACGAGTATACGGTAAGTACCATGTATTTTTAAATCCACTGTTGTCACAGAAAAAACACAATTTTTTTTTCACAATTATTACAAATAAACATTTTTTATTTACATTTAACCTTATCTTCTGCTATCACATGTCAATTGCATTAAAACATTTTTTTATATCTTCAATTTAACTTTATAACATTGAAATTTTAACCTGCTATATATAATGGATTTTATCTCTATCATTTACGATGGTTAAATTATTTTCTGATATTGTGAAATATATATATTTTTCTTCAAGAAAGTTAAGTCCTAAAAAAAATGTGTTACCTTTCAATATCTTATTTTTACATTATAAATTTACTTAATCTTTATATAATAATTATTTACATAGGTACGTACCTACATGCCTACACTAACAAATCTTTTCCTGTCGACATAACTGCTATAACAGCTATTTTTTTTTCTTTATAATTTTTAACATATACTTAAATACGGCATGTTAATTTCTAAAAGAAGTGATTAGTTATTTTTTACAAGAAAATTGACTGCACAGGTATTATTTTACTGGAATAATTTATATGTCTCCTTTAAAACCATTTCTTTTTAATGTAAATAAAATAAATACTACTTACGAAGATTGGTCACTATCTACACAATTTAATTGCTTTTCACCACTCCATTTTTTTAAAAAATGTGGCATTGAACTACATTTTATTTGTCTTTAGGAATAAAAAAAAAATATTGGCGGTACAAATTTATTTCATATTTGCAACATACACCAAACAACACTTAGTTGGCATAATTATTATTTTCTTATTATACCTATTCATGATTTTTTTACATTCTTCTTTAATATTTATACAATATATTAAGTACAATGAAACATATCTTTAAAATCTTAATGAAATAATTTAAATTGTATTTAGAATAAAATAAGCTCAAAATACAGCATATTATCTTCTAATATCACAAGTTAATTGCACTAAAATATTTTTTTAATATCCTCAATTTAACTTTATAACACTAAAATTTTAACCTACTAGGTATATACATATATAAAATGGATTTTATCTCTATCATTTACGATGATTACATTAATGTCTGATATTGTGAAATATATATTTTTCTTCAAGAAGGTAACCCCTAAAATAAAATTGTTACCTTTCAATATCTTATTTTTACATTATAAATTTACTTAATCTTTATACAATAATTATTTACATAGGTACGTACCTACATGCCTACACTAACAAATCTTTTCCTGTCGACATAACTGCTACAACAGCTATTTGCTTTTCTTTATAATTTTTCCCATATACTTAAATATGGCATGTTAATTTCTAAAAAAAGTTATTAGTTAGATATTTTTTACAAAAAAATCGACTGCACAGGTATTATTTTACTAGAATAATTTATATGTCTCCTTTAAAACCATTTCTTTTTAATGCAAATAAAATAAATACTACTGACAAAGATTGGTCACTATCTACACAATTTAACTGGCTTTCACCACTCTATTTTGTTAAAAAATGTGGCATTGAACTACATTTTATTTGTCTTTATTTTATTAATATCCTCAATTTAACTTTATAACATTGAAATTTTAACCCATTATATATAATGAATTTTATCTCTAACATTTACGATGGTTATACGAGACATCCTTGGGGGATTTCTGACAACACTCCAAGTCGACATATTTTTTACCTACAAAAAAATTATATACTATATATTTTTTTAAAAACAAAATATTACTCACAATATAACGTTTAAGTACATAAGTCTTTAATGAGCCCCTTGCATTCGCAACCCGCAGCCTGCGGAGCTGTGAGTAGTTCCTTGACCGCCACCCTCGCCATTAGCCCCTATCTACAATGCTGATGGTTTCTTGATTATAAATAGCTACCAACATTGACATTTTATTACATACAAACTTGACTGATTCATGAAGTTATTCCTTTTTAACTGTTCGCAAATCTTTTATTTGATGAAAGAAATCTATCGTATCTACTCCAAATTCAAATTTCTCATTCTTCTAAAAAAATTTAACCTGAAATACCATAACATTATCAACATTAATTTATGAATACATTTTCTGTCGTTTACCTGTATTTAATAGATATTCAACAATTTTTATTAAAGATTTATGTTGGGTATTGACTAAGTATATCCTTATTTCATAAAAACTGTACTATTACATTACTTTGTCAGTTATTACAAGTATACAGAAAAATTATTTTATGGACTGAAAATGCCACTTCTAAATACTAAATTATATTTGTTACCTTTTGAAAACAGTTCCCAAACATATTTATTTATTTATTTATTTATTTATTTATTTATTTATTTAAGAAGTAGGAAACCCAACAGGATTAAAAATCCCAATAACAGGGTAACACTAAACAAGTAACAAAAAACAAGGTGATAAAGTACAGTATAAACATAATCTAACTAATGTGACAATACAAAAAGAGACAAAAAAAATTACCTATAAGAAATTATACACTTCCTCACAGAGGTTTTATATCTATTCAAAGAAATATTAAAGATATCAACTAGTTGACATAGATTGCTATTAAAATATCTTGGAATTCTATGAAACGGTGAATTTAAATTATAATTACTATGCGAGAGTTGAACATAGAAAACCGAGAACTGACGGTTAGCATACACCGGGGCTAAAAAATTTAACAGAGACAAAATATCTGTATCAAAATATCCATGAACAATTTTATATAACAAAACACAATCAAAAAATTGTCTACGCTCTTCTAAACTAAGCAATTTATGTACATTAAGAGAGTTCTTATATGGAACGTGTAACAATTCGCGATTAAATCTATAATTAACATTATTAATAAATTTGATTTGAACAAACTCAATTCTGTTTATATATTTAAAATATAAAGGAGACCAAATTACCGTATTA
>NW_019416798.1:430757-433954 GCF_000390285.2 Anoplophora glabripennis
TTACCACAATTTTCTTCGAAAAACCTTACGGTATAATCCGTACGCACGCCACTGAGTAACTTACAAAGCCAATCTTTTTCCTGTTACTCGGGGATTATCAAATTAAGCTATGGATAAAATTTCATTCCATTACCTTCTAATGTTCGAAAGTTATTGGAGAAAAACTAATTTTTTTTATATTTTTTAACGCCCTGTAGCTTGGAAAAGAAAACCCGTAGAGCATAACTTCATATGACAAAAATTTATTTTTTAAACTAAAGAATCCACCGATTAATTTATTCCCAACCTTTACGTTACACCCTGTATATTTGCATTATATAAATATGCATATATTTTGTAGATTCATTGACATATGTAACAACATCTATGTAATAAATTAATGTAAATCACCGATCTTACATTTATAAGATCACTAAAATTGTAAACAAGAAAAATTATCAAGGCGGCAAAATACTATTTTCAACAACGCCATAAATAAAAAACGACGCCATTTATCCAATTCCAGTCCTTTTATTCGCAGAATTGATTGTGCTGTGAATATATCGTGAATATTATCTTCTATTTCAAATCGTTTTTTTCAAAACGACATAGTTATTCATTGTTCAGAACCTATAACTATATTCTTCGGCAACAGTAAGTACATACTCAATTTTATTTATAATTTTTTTAATACGATTTCCCTCAGAATATTCCTGTATACCATACGAAGAAAATATTACTAATTTTACATAAAATCAGTATGATAAATCGTTCCTGTATTCTTGAAAATTTAAAAAATATTTAAATAATAGGTACCTAACTGTCCGTCTTTTAGGTTTAACACATTAAATATACAAGGCGTACAGAATTGCATTTTGCTTGGTAATAACAGTCAAAATAAGACAAAGTTCTCAAAAACATAGTTCAGAAAATGGTTATACTTTTCAAAATAGATTTGCGCTGACATTAAAATTCATAAAAACATTTTTTTAAATGCTACCTACATTTAAATACATTTAAAATACTTATAGTCCAGGGAACTAAAGGTTTCCCCTCCAAACTCTTTCGGATAGAACCAATTGACGTGAAACTTGGACTGTAAGTAGAAAACAGCTCAAGAAACAAAAGTTAGATAGTGCCGATGAGCGCTTTTGCCCGTGGGATGGAAACCACTCCTTCTAGGGGATATAAAATAAAATATTGAAAATAACCCCAGAAATCGATAAGGGTGGTTTTTAAGGGTTGAAACTTTATAAAAATAACGTGAATTATAACCCACAATAAAAGACAATATTTATTCTATATATTAAGATCGATTTTAACCTATATGTATAACACCTATTTTTATATTTATTCAGTTTTTTAGCATAAGTGGTGGATTTCATCCATTAAAAATTAGAAGGACATATCAAATATATATATGCAGGGTTAGAACTATTTAAAGGGAGACTACTACAGGGATATCGGAAACCGTTAGTCACACAGGGTGGCTCAAATTACAAAAAAGTTGCACAATTATGAGGCGAGTGTTTTGGTGAAAACAGATCTAAGATATCTTCGATAGTTTCTGAGATATCTCGAAAAAAGTGAAAATATGGATTTTCTATTTTTCGTTATAACTCATTTGTTTTTTAAGATAGCGTCACGAAATTTTGTATCTAGGCATTATCCAACATGGCGATTTCAATGGAGTTTAAGATTTTTTTTATCTTCCATTGTTTCAGAGTGGCGATAGTCAACTTTTTTTTCTTATGGACTTCTCTTTTTCTTTTTAATTTTTCTGAAATAGTAGGCTAATGTCCGAATTGTCATTTTCTTTAGTGTAAAATATAACATGATGTTCTATTTAAATTAACAAAATTAACATCCGGGGCCATTTTGTTTGAACTTCATTTGTTTCTCTACATCATTTTCGAAAACTTCATAAAAAATAGTGCGACTTTTGTATTTCACATTATTTTATAACTCTTAAAACAAAAAAGTTAAAGGGGGGGGGGTTCAAAATAATCCATAGAATTCATGTCCGGAGTTCTGGCCGGCCAATTAATGAGGTCATCTCTCCCAATCCATTGTTCACCGAACCTGTTATTTAAAAATTGTTTCACTTGCAAGGTACTATGTGCTGGAGCATCATCATGCTGATATCAACATTCCACATAATGCATAACTGGCAATGTTTGGAGAAATTCCTCTACACAATTTTGTAGAAGGTCCAAGTACTTAGGCCCATTTAATGTACAGGATGATTCACTATATTTTGACCCCTCTCCCTTAACTTTTTTGTTATCTTGGATCTGTTTTCACCAAAACACTCGCCCCATAATTGTGCAACTTTTTTGTAATTTGAGCCACCCTGTATGACTAACAATTTCCGATATCCCTGTAGTCTCCCTTTAAATAGTTCTAAGCCTATATATATACAGGGTGTTCCTAAATAAGTGTCGCAACGGAAAACTGTAAATTCCTCTTGAAAAAAGAAACAATTTTTTCCAAGACTGAGCTTTTGTACACACATTACCACTATTAATAGCTACTTTTTCGCACCCTTCTCGAATTCATTGGACATGCCAGTGGTGGAGATTTTAAGGTATCGTAAGGGATTTTCCCCCCTAAATTTTACGCTACTGGAAAAATTGACTTTTGACAACAAATTCTAAATCGGCATGAATTTTACACAATAAGAGTTCTCTTGGTTCATTGCTCTAAAGTCAACCGTTTTCAAGAAAAATGACTTTTTATGAACAAAAGCAAACATTTTGCTAACGTTTCGAAAATCTTTTGTAATTCAAAAAATAGGTAGTAATAATTAACAATTTTAACGAAATTTAACAACAGATAGGATTTTAACTTTTTTTTTATCAATTTGGCGAGTAAAATTTACAGAAACTGTTCAAAATTACGTCCGTTGGCTTGAATGCACGCATTACATCTTCTAATCATGTTTCTTTCTGCCGTTGCGGTTTCACCTCTATCGGTCAACTTTTCGATAGTATTGACATGGATTTCATAAACGATGCATTTCGTTCTCCGGATGTTCTGTTCAGTTACTTGCACTTGCAAAATGTTCAAAATGCAAAATGCAAAATATTTTCGAAACGTTAGCAAAATGTTTGCTTTTGTTCATAAAAAGTCATTTTTCTTGAAAACGGTTGACTTTAGAGCAATGAACCAAGAGAACTCTTATTGTGTAAAATTCATTGGCGCTTTAGAATTTGCTG
>NW_019416798.1:435623-450928 GCF_000390285.2 Anoplophora glabripennis
TTTTATAACATTCTGTTTTTCCCTCATATGATCTCCAAAATAAAACTTTTATGTAAAGGATTGATATCATTTTTCAGAGTACTAATAATATACAAATATTCTTATATATTTTGCACAACATATTTGTTCTATTACAGTTTCATCTCACTAATTCGCAATGCCGAGAAAAGGTAGAAAAAGATTAACACAACCAAAAGGCACCGATTTAAGAGGTCAATCCACACGTCGTAAAATTGAAGCTGCTCACTTGCAGTTACCTGAGAATAACATTTCTGTTAACTTTAACTCAGAACCATCTGCAATTACTAATAATCCCTCACCTCAGAAAAAAATTCGAATTTTGCAAAATATTTGTATTAAACCTCCCAAAAAACATTTAACAACTAATGTTGAGAAAGGTAAAACTAGAGTTTCCTATTACTCTACGAAACCCTCTGAGGACGAGGAAGAAATAATTCAACCATTAGTAAACAAATCCCAGAAATGTAACGCTTCCAAAATAAATGATGGTTCTGTACAAGACTTTTCAGAATCACGACCATCCACTTCAAAAGGAATGTCGACCTCATGTAAATATACATACGAGTATTAAGTACTCATTTTGGTAAAATAATTCTATAAAGACAGCACCAAATGGATTAAATAGTAATAATTTTACATAATACCTATAACTTATAATATTAACATATTTCATAAAAACTTTATGAAAGGTTCTGTATACCTAGGACTTACTGTTTATAAGATATTTCAATTTTAATGAAAACGCGGGCTTAGCGTAGAAATTTAGGAATAGTAGCAATAAAAAAATAATTTTAAGGAATCAGCTTTGAAGGGTCTATTTTAGATTCTTGAAGTTATAAATTGTTATATTTATCGCCATTTAGTATTGTACAGGGCATACAAAAAACTGCTGAATACTTCTCTCAACTTTAAACAACAATAATTTGGTTATTTTAAATGGGCCACCCAGTATATTTTTACTCTCGAAGTTAGGAAATTTAATACTGTTTCGAAGTGTGTATAGGCTCCCTATCTCTACCGGTATTGGATATATTTGTGCCGTTTCTTCGGTTATCGAATTTTTTATATAATGCATCCACGTGTCTTTATCGAGGTCTTTATTGAATTGGTAAAGCGTCAATTATGACAATATTCAAGAAAGTTTTCTAATAAAAAAATATTATTTTATAATCAGAATAATAATTATAAGAAGTTATTAATTTTGTATAAATATGTTTATTGTACGTAACTGAATTACATTAATTATAGTAGGATCGTATACGATGCAAAGTAGAGCAAAATATTGTCGGCCTTTTATCAAAGGAAAATCGTGTCATCATTTTTAGGAGGCGTAAGATAAATNAAGAAGCAGTTAAAAGATCCTCTATATATTAAATATTATTATAAAAACAACAGATCGATGTCTCAAAATGTGTCATATGGAAATAAATAATATTAAAATTTTATGATTTATAATAACTCATAGAACATTCTTAAAATTTTTTCTTTGTAAGTAAGTAATCAAAGTTAAATATTAAATAAACATATAAATTTGTTTGAACATTGATTTATAAAACAAAATAAAATTGTACAATTATTTGTGATAAAATAATCATTCTTTGTTACCCCAATTAAATAAATTTTTTATGATAGCTTTTCCTGTGAACACGTGGAAAAAATCATTTTCAGATGATTCTGATGATTCTGAAAATGATGTGGCCGAAATAATAACCGTAAAAGCTATAGTGCACAATACAACATATGATGAAAACAACGGAGGCCACGAAAAGGTGCCTGTTAATGTTCATTTAAATAAACTAACTCGAGCCGCTCAAGCGAAATCAGAAGTTCAGGATTTAATTCGAGTCGGTAAGTAATGCATTAAATTATTTTGCCAATCAATCAATATATTTCCAATTTTTTTTTTTACTTTTCAGACACTATAGAAATATTGAACGAGGACGATAGCGAAATGCTTCCTCCGTTCACACATTCTCAGATGGAAGCTATTGAGGTAACACTTGCCAACATCGAACAAAATGTTCCTGAAAATGCTGGCCAACCCAATCGTGCAACAACTAGGGAGGAAATTCAGCTGGAAATAAACAGACTACGGAACGTAGGTAACCACATACCTACATACCTCATGGCGAGCGAACGTGTCTTAAGACGTGGATTTTCGTTCTTGGGTCCTCTCAATAGGGTGTGCGAAAACTGTTATGCTCTCTATTTTCCAGCAGAAATGACAGTGCGTAACTGTTATTCAAAATGTTGTCAAAAAGGTAATATCGTTTTAGATCCTTTACCAGCTCTACCCAATTTACTTAAATAGCTTTTCCAAGGTACCCATCCTCTATCCAATAATTTTAAAAGGTTTGTACTTTTATATAACTATGCCTTTCAATTTGTGTCCTTGGAAGCTAATTTAAGAGATTTACCCTTAGGTCGAGCACCGCCAGTGTATGTTATTCAAGGTAAAGTGTACCATCATATATCCGATGTAAATGTTAACCAGCCGGTACAACGCTTTGGACCTATCTACTTTCTTGACCCAGAAGTAGCCGTAAATCAAAGATATGATAATAATAACGGTATTTTAAACAGAGAATTAATTGTTCAATTAGAGCGATTGCTTAGAGATATTAATCCCTACGCAAGAGCTTATATGCACTTATGTAACCGTTATAATTTTGAGTTGCAGACTATCGACAGACTTCGAGCAGAGGCGATTAGAAATAATATAGAGCCGCTGCCTCTGGAAATGCCCACAGTCACTCTAGAACTATTAAGTGTTCACGGAGCTAATAGACGTCAGTATGACTTGCCAGTGGTGGAAGAAGTTGCCGCCATTTACAATATATTACCAGACACTCCCGCAACACCAAATATGCGTATATACGTACGTGATCAACCGGGCAGATTTCAAAACATCACCGAACAAAACGAACTGCTTGATCCCCTGGTATTTCCCCTTTTATTTCCTCGCGGTGAACCCGGTTGGCACATAGGCATCCCTTATAGGAATAATGCACGCAATGTAACTCTCTGCGAATACTCTGCCTATCGCTTAGCCATCAGGGACAACGAACAACGATTCCACTATGGGGGCAGATTAACTCAACAATTTGCTGTTGCTTCTTACATTAAAATAGAAAATAACCGCCTAAAATATATATTAGCCAATCAAGAACGGCTAAGAGCGGCTGAATATGTAGGACTGGCAGATTACCTTCACCGCACAATACAAAATAATGACGAGGAAGACGAAGGCGCGACATTAGGCAGGATGANTAAACAATGTACTTTACGGTACTTTCAGAGAAGCTTGCCAAAACCGCAACTTACTAGCCGACGACACAGAATGGAAAAGAGCCCTAAGAGAAGCTTGCGCAAGAGATATGCCTCAACAACTGAGAAATATGTTTGCCTTCATGCTAATCTTTTGCGAAATTTCGGATACGCGAGCGCTTTGGGAAGAATTCAAAGCCCATTTTATGGAAGATTTTCAGCGCCGCGGCCTATCCGACGAGGAAGGGCTTCAAAGAACTTTACGATCCATTCAAACCGTTTTACTGTTGAACGGAACAAGGCTAGCACTCTACGGTTTACCAGAACCGGAAGAGATAAGAATAGAAGTCGATCCCATTAACGTAGAAACGGAACGACTAGAAGGTCAAGAAATGTACGACAATCTTAACCAAGAACAAAGAATCGTATGCGAAGCGATAATGACTGCCATTCATGATCCCACCGAGTCCCGTCGACTTTTCTTAGTCGATGCTCCAGCCGGATCAGGCAAGTCGTACCTATTTCAAACTATTATCACAAAACTACGCGGTGAAGGGTTGCCCGTTCTGGTAACCTCTCCAACCGGCATCGCCGCATCGCTACTAAAAGGAGGTCGTACTCTTCACTCCACATTCAAATTACCTTTCGACATTAACGAAACGACAACAAGCGGCGTAACTCCACGTTCAGCGGAAGGTCGTTACCTAGCAACGGCTCCCCTCCTAATAATAGATGAAATATCGATGGTCACGAACCTTACTTTCAATATTATCGAACGAGCCTTAAGAGATATCTGCAACGATAATAGGCCTTTCGGTAACAAAGTGGTGTTATTAGGAGGAGACTTTAGACAAACACTTCCAGTCGTTGTCGGAGGAAATAGATGTACCATTGTAAACGCCTGCATAAAAAGCAGTCGACATTGGCCTCAGTTTTTAAACTATATATTACGTACCAACATAAGGGCCGAAGAAAATGAAGAGTTCTCCAGATGGCTCCTAGACTTAGGCAATGGAACCTTACAGCCACTGAGACGAACACCATATGGTAACATAATACAAATTCCCCATGAATGCTATGTCAACCGAATAGAGGACATTATAGAGTTTTGCTTTGACGACGTAGATCCTACGGTAGCTACCCTGAAGGCAATTTTAGTACCTACTAACAATTCCAGTCATAGCATTAACCAAACAATTTTAAATAAATTACCGGGGGAAAGTAAAACTTACTTCAGCGCTGACAACGTCGATATCACTGACGATCCAGCAGCCGAAGTAGCCAATTACACAGTAGAATTTCTAAATTCCCTTACCCCTAACGGAATGCCACCGCATAAATTAGTCCTAAAAGAAGGTGCTATAGTAATGCTTCTACGCAATCTAAATCTTAAAAAAGGACTGTGCAATGGTACGAGACTTATTGTGCGAGTACTAGGAGATCAGTACCTAGATGTAGAAAAAATAAACAGTGTAGGCAGGCCTACTGGCGAAAGGGTATTCATTCCTCGAATTGATTTAAAGACAGCGGTTGACGTTCTACCTTTTAAACTTAAGAGACGACAATTTCCGCTTCGTCTGGCCTACGCTATGACTATTCACAAATCACAAGGGCAAACATTCCAAAAAGTAGGGATATATCTGGATGAACCTGTTTTCTCGCACGGACAGCTGTATGTCGCTTTCTCTAGGGTTAGAGATCTGCAAGATATTCAGATATGTATAAAGGAATCCTCGCAACAAGGTAAACTCTTACCAAATAGCGAAAATGTATATACAAGAAATATTGTATACAGAGAGGTCCTATGAAATCTTTTATTTCACACCTCATCAATGAGACCTCTCTCTA
Source organism: Anoplophora glabripennis (assembly GCF_000390285.2). Classification (NCBI taxonomy): domain Eukaryota; kingdom Metazoa; phylum Arthropoda; class Insecta; order Coleoptera; family Cerambycidae; genus Anoplophora; species Anoplophora glabripennis. Next base: position 440,760 of record NW_019416798.1, read on the forward strand.
AATTTTGTGTATAGTAGTTTGAGAGAAATTTTTCATAAAGGTCAGTCACTGAACTTTTTCCGTATTTGATAATCTCATCTACTACTCTAAATATGTTTTCAGTATTTCCTTCAGCTTAGCGAAGGTCAGCCTTTTCCATCCGACATTTTGGCACATATGTTGTCATAAATTAAAATTCTCGCTTTTAACAAAATCCAGACAGATATTATGATTACAAAACACTAACTACGTGTAACATTTTTTCAAGTACGTCAATATAATATTTCACTTTTAGTAGACAAACTTTTCCGATTATAATTATTCTGTTACAAGAATTATTTATTTTCCCTATATTTCTATTGATCATGAGCATACGCTAATTTGGCATTGTGCAATCAGTTGCTTTAAATCTAATAAAACAACATGTTTTGATCTTCGAATAGGGAAAATGTTTTGCTATTTTTAGCAAATGTATAATCGAAAATAAGAAATATATATGTTTCAATAAGTCTACTTTCAATTTTGTTTCTTTATTTTTTTATGGAAAAATAATATTGGCGATTCAACTACATCGTGCAATAACATAATATCTTTTTTTCTAATTTTCATATACGAGAATTTTTTCTGTCAAATGGAAAAAAGCAATACTTCCTTCTAATTTTTGGTACTTGGTATCAGATATCAGGCAAACGTTATACTATTTTAAATACAACTGCCCTTATATGCTTTCGAGCAATCCTTAATATACCTTGCCTTATATAGAAGGATATATTATTCCAAATTTCATTTCCAAAAGTTACATTTCATCTTACTTTGAAATCATTTATTTAGTGTGTCTGTTCTTATTTATTTTTTTCAACACTAAATCTAAAATCATGTATTAAAACCTTAATAATTTATTTTCAATGTCAGTCTCATATAGGGAAATAATAACAATGTGTTTTATTAAATTATACAAATATCACAATTTCATAATTGCTACTTTTATCATTTTTTATACTCTCTATTGATTTGAAAAATCCGATGCTTCCTTTGTAACATAATTGGCAGTTTTATCAGATATGGAGCAAATACTATGCCACCACTTTAGGCAAAACTGTCTCCAAATGCCTCGAGCAATTTCTGATTAATATACTTTGCCTTTTTTACAAGGATAGATTTTTCGGAATTTCGTTTCAATGAGATATAATTTAATATAACAAGTTACCTAGCCTCAAAATCATTAATTTAATATTTTATGTTGTTATTATTTTTTATCCCATCATCAAATTCAAAATCATGTATCAAAAACATTTATAACCTGTAAAAACTTTTCCATTTTTCTCCTTCAAAAATTATTCAAGTAAATTTTCTCTCCCAATATTTAATAACTTTTATGATATAAATTATATAATATAAACTCACTGATATTTTCAATCTGCCAATAATATAATTAATTATCCAATATCCCAATAAATAAAAAAAATGTATTTAAAATATTAATACATGTTATAAATATGGTTCATATTCTTTTAAAGTCTTCATTTTAGACAAAAATCTTAAATTTGTCACTACGTCTATTTATAATATTTCATATATTTCACATATTATTTATTTTCTAACTATACCACTACTTTTTTTTTAATTTATAAATTATTAAATTTATAATTATATTTCAACAAACACATGTGTACATTGTAATTACGTTTCATTGTTACAACGATTTAATACCAATCAAATAATTCAACCACCATTTTCTACTCCGGAACCTATTGGATGCGCAGACTTTTATAAGAAGACTACAACACGGTTTTGATAATATCGTAAGTTACTGCATTCATATTTTATTACGTTTAAACTGATATGAATCGAAACCAAATTATTTTCCTCTTTAATAATAATTGAAAAATATGTATTTAATTTTTTTGATAGCAAGTCAACCCCGGAAAACTTAGCCCGAAAACAACAAGGGCAAGCCAAAAGTTCGTAGCTACGGCTAAAGAAATGCAATGAAAGTCTAAAAACTTAAGGTACAAACCAAACATATTATTTCCCATAAATTTAATATTTTTATGAAAAAAAAACTTGCCGATACTTTTAAATCCGTAAATTACAAAAACTTCATTTCATCTACATTTATTTTAACTTTAAATGCAAAAAAGTTATTACCTTAATCTAAAAACAAGTCTGTCCGAAGATTCTAAATTTAAAAAAACTATTGGCAAATTATTATCATAATAATTAAACAAAACCTATAAACTATTCCATGAAAATTCTATATAATATAAATTACATATGTAACACATACATACATTTTTCTATAAAGTAAGTATTTCATTACTTTTTATTTGTGCCCAAATATCAGTTATTTATGACATATTTTTTTTCTATTCATTTGAATATTTTATCGCAAAATTTTTATTTTGAAATAAATTAAATTAATATTTACATAGCTCACCGCCACAAATCCTTTGTAGATATCACTGAATATACCGTCAACGAAGAAGAACCAATTATTTGAAAAGGCTGGATACCACCAGTTACAAAGGCCATTACGAAATACTTGACATCATCACTATTTGAAGAGCAATTCCATTTATAACGATCTTAAAGCCAACAACAAAAATGGAAATGAACATCACGACAAACCTAGAGTTTTAATAGCAAGTCCGCCTCCACAGAGCCTAGCCCGAAAACAACAAGGGCAGGTCAATGGTTCCTAGCTACAGCTAAGGAAGTGCAATGTAAATCTGTAACTGGTGGCCGTCAAATACATAAATTGAAGCATAACAACCTGAAAAAACAAGGTACAAACACAATTATCAATTAAGTATTTGACATTTTTTTTCTATTCATTTGAATATTTTGTCGCGAAATTTTTATTTTAAAATAAAATTAATATTTACATAGCTCAGAGAAACAAATCCTTTGTAGACATCACTGAATATGCCGTCAATGAAGAAGAACCAATCATTTGAAAAGGCTGGATACCACCAGTTACAAAGGCCATTACGGAATACCTGANGACAACGACAACGACAACGACAACGACAACGACAACGACAACGACAACGACAACGACAACGACAACGACAACGACAACGACAACGACAACGACAACGACAACGACAACGACAACGACAACGACAACGACAACGACAACGACAACGACAACGACAACGACAACGACAACGACAACGACAACGACAACGACAACGACAACGACAACGACAACGACAACGACAACGACAACGACAACGACAACGACAACGACAACGACAACGACAACGACAACGACAACGACAACGACAACGACAACGACAACGACAACGACAACGACAACGACAACGACAACGACAACGACAACGACAACGACAACGACAACGACAACGACAACGACAACGACAACGACAACGACAACGACAACGACAACGACAACGACAACGACAACGACAACGACAACGACAACGACAACGACAACGACAACGACAACGACAACGACAACGACAACGACAACGACAACGACAACGACAACGACAACGACAACGACAACGACAACGACAACGACAACGACAACGACAACGACAACGACAACGACAACGACAACGACAACGACAACGACAACGACAACGACAACGACAACGACAACGACAACGACAACGACAACGACAACGACAACGACAACGACAACGACAACGACAACGACAACGACAACGACAACGACAACGACAACGACAACGACAACGACAACGACAACGACAACGACAACGACAACGACAACGACAACGACAACGACAACGACAACGACAACGACAACGACAACGACAACGACAACGACAACGACAACGACAACGACAACGACAACGACAACGACAACGACAACGACAACGACAACGACAACGACAACGACAACGACAACGACAACGACAACGACAACGACAACGACAACGACAACGACAACGACAACGACAACGACAACGACAACGACAACGACAACGACAACGACAACGACAACGACAACGACAACGACAACGACAACGACAACGACAACGACAACGACAACGACAACGACAACGACAACGACAACGACAACGACAACGACAACGACAACGACAACGACAACGACAACGACAACGACAACGACAACGACAACGACAACGACAACGACAACGACAACGACAACGACAACGACAACGACAACGACAACGACAACGACAACGACAACGACAACGACAACGACAACGACAACGACAACGACAACGACAACGACAACGACAACGACAACGACAACGACAACGACAACGACAACGACAACGACAACGACAACGACAACGACAACGACAACGACAACGACAACGACAACGACAACGACAACGACAACGACAACGACAACGACAACGACAACGACAACGACAACGACAACGACAACGACAACGACAACGACAACGACAACGACAACGACAACGACAACGACAACGACAACGACAACGACAACGACAACGACAACGACAACGACAACGACAACGACAACGACAACGACAACGACAACGACAACGACAACGACAACGACAACGACAACGACAACGACAACGACAACGACAACGACAACGACAACGACAACGACAACGACAACGACAACGACAACGACAACGACAACGACAACGACAACGACAACGACAACGACAACGACAACGACAACGACAACGACAACGACAACGACAACGACAACGACAACGACAACGACAACGACAACGACAACGACAACGACAACGACAACGACAACGACAACGACAACGACAACGACAACGACAACGACAACGACAACGACAACGACAACGACAACGACAACGACAACGACAACGACAACGACAACGACAACGACAACGACAACGACAACGACAACGACAACGACAACGACAACGACAACGACAACGACAACGACAACGACAACGACAACGACAACGACAACGACAACGACAACGACAACGACAACGACAACGACAACGACAACGACAACGACAACGACAACGACAACGACAACGACAACGACAACGACAACGACAACGACAACGACAACGACAACGACAACGACAACGACAACGACAACGACAACGACAACGACAACGACAACGACAACGACAACGACAACGACAACGACAACGACAACGACAACGACAACGACAACGACAACGACAACGACAACGACAACGACAACGACAACGACAACGACAACGACAACGACAACGACAACGACAACGACAACGACAACGACAACGACAACGACAACGACAACGACAACGACAACGGTAACGGTAACGGTAACGGTAACGGTAACGGTAACGGTAAGGGTAAGGGTAAGGGTAACGGTATCGGTAACGGTAACGGTAACGGTAACGGTAACGGTAGTAACGGGAACGGGAACGGGAACGGTAACGGTAGTAACGGTAACGGTAACGGTAACGGGAACGGGAACGGTAACGGTAACGGGAACGGGAACGGGAACGGGAACGGTAACGGTAACGGTAACGGTAACGGTAACGGTAACGGTAAGGGTAAGGGTAAGGGTAAGGGTAAGGGTAAGGGTAAGGGTAAGGGTAAGGGTAATGGTAATGGTAATGGTAATAGTAATGGTAATAGTAATGGTAATAGTAATGGTAATAGTAATGGTAATAGTAATGGTAATAGTAATGGTAATAGTAATGGTAATAGTAATGGTAATAGTAATGGTAATAGTAATGGTAATAGTAATGGTAATAGTAATGGTAATAGTAATGGTAATAGTAATGGTAATAGTAATGGTAATAGTAATGGTAATAGTAATGGTAATAGTAATGGTAATAGTAATGGTAATAGTAATGGTAATAGTAATGGTAATAGTAATGGTAATAGTAATGGTAATAGTAATGGTAATAGTAATGGTAATAGTAATGGTAATAGTAATGGTAATAGTAATGGTAATAGTAATGGTAATAGTAATGGTAATAGTAATGGTAATAGTAATGGTAATAGTAATGGTAATAGTAATGGTAATAGTAATGGTAATAGTAATGGTAATAGTAATGGTAATAGTAATGGTAATAGTAATGGTAATAGTAATGGTAATAGTAATGGTAATAGTAATGGTAATAGTAATGGTAATAGTAATGGTAATAGTAATGGTAATAGTAATGGTAATAGTAATGGTAATAGTAATGGTAATAGTAATGGTAATAGTAATGGTAATAGTAATGGTAATAGTAATGGTAATAGTAATGGTAATAGTAATGGTAATAGTAATGGTAATAGTAATGGTAATAGTAATGGTAATAGTAATGGTAATAGTAATGGTAATAGTAATGGTAATAGTAATGGTAATAGTAATGGTAATAGTAATGGTAATAGTAATGGTAATAGTAATGGTAATAGTAATGGTAATAGTAATGGTAATAGTAATGGTAATAGTAATGGTAATAGTAATGGTAATAGTAATGGTAATAGTAATGGTAATAGTAATGGTAATAGTAATGGTAATAGTAATGGTAATAGTAATGGTAATAGTAATGGTAATAGTAATGGTAATAGTAATGGTAATAGTAATGGTAATAGTAATGGTAATAGTAATGGTAATAGTAATGGTAATAGTAATGGTAATAGTAATGGTAATAGTAATGGTAATAGTAATGGTAATAGTAATGGTAATAGTAATGGTAATAGTAATGGTAATAGTAATGGTAATAGTAATGGTAATAGTAATGGTAATAGTAATGGTAATAGTAATGGTAATAGTAATGGTAATAGTAATGGTAATAGTAATGGTAATAGTAATGGTAATAGTAATGGTAATAGTAATGGTAATAGTAATGGTAATAGTAATGGTAATAGTAATGGTAATAGTAATGGTAATAGTAATGGTAATAGTAATGGTAATAGTAATGGTAATAGTAATGGTAATAGTAATGGTAATAGTAATGGTAATAGTAATGGTAATAGTAATGGTAATAGTAATGGTAATAGTAATGGTAATAGTAATGGTAATAGTAATGGTAATAGTAATGGTAATAGTAATGGTAATAGTAATGGTAATAGTAATGGTAATAGTAATGGTAATAGTAATGGTAATAGTAATGGTAATAGTAATGGTAATAGTAATGGTAATAGTAATGGTAATAGTAATGGTAATAGTAATGGTAATAGTAATGGTAATAGTAATGGTAATAGTAATGGTAATAGTAATGGTAATAGTAATGGTAATAGTAATGGTAATAGTAATGGTAATAGTAATGGTAATAGTAATGGTAATAGTAATGGTAATAGTAATGGTAATAGTAATGGTAATAGTAATGGTAATAGTAATGGTAATAGTAATGGTAATAGTAATGGTAATAGTAATGGTAATAGTAATGGTAATAGTAATGGTAATAGTAATGGTAATAGTAATGGTAATAGTAATGGTAATAGTAATGGTAATAGTAATGGTAATAGTAATGGTAATAGTAATGGTAATAGTAATGGTAATAGTAATGGTAATAGTAATGGTAATAGTAATGGTAATAGTAATGGTAATAGTAATGGTAATAGTAATGGTAATAGTAATGGTAATAGTAATGGTAATAGTAATGGTAATAGTAATGGTAATAGTAATGGTAATAGTAATGGTAATAGTAATGGTAATAGTAATGGTAATAGTAATGGTAATAGTAATGGTAATAGTAATGGTAATAGTAATGGTAATAGTAATGGTAATAGTAATGGTAATAGTAATGGTAATAGTAATGGTAATAGTAATGGTAATAGTAATGGTAATAGTAATGGTAATAGTAATGGTAATAGTAATGGTAATAGTAATGGTAATAGTAATGGTAATAGTAATGGTAATAGTAATGGTAATAGTAATGGTAATAGTAATGGTAATAGTAATGGTAATAGTAATGGTAATAGTAATGGTAATAGTAATGGTAATAGTAATGGTAATAGTAATGGTAATAGTAATGGTAATAGTAATGGTAATAGTAATGGTAATAGTAATGGTAATAGTAATGGTAATAGTAATGGTAATAGTAATGGTAATAGTAATGGTAATAGTAATGGTAATAGTAATGGTAATAGTAATGGTAATAGTAATGGTAATAGTAATGGTAATAGTAATGGTAATAGTAATGGTAATAGTAATGGTAATAGTAATGGTAATAGTAATGGTAATAGTAATGGTAATAGTAATGGTAATAGTAATGGTAATAGTAATGGTAATAGTAATGGTAATAGTAATGGTAATAGTAATGGTAATAGTAATGGTAATAGTAATGGTAATAGTAATGGTAATAGTAATGGTAATAGTAATGGTAATAGTAATGGTAATAGTAATGGTAATAGTAATGGTAATAGTAATGGTAATAGTAATGGTAATAGTAATGGTAATAGTAATGGTAATAGTAATGGTAATAGTAATGGTAATAGTAATGGTAATAGTAATGGTAATAGTAATGGTAATAGTAATGGTAATAGTAATGGTAATAGTAATGGTAATAGTAATGGTAATAGTAATGGTAATAGTAATGGTAATAGTAATGGTAATAGTAATGGTAATAGTAATGGTAATAGTAATGGTAATAGTAATGGTAATAGTAATGGTAATAGTAATGGTAATAGTAATGGTAATAGTAATGGTAATAGTAATGGTAATAGTAATGGTAATAGTAATGGTAATAGTAATGGTAATAGTAATGGTAATAGTAATGGTAATAGTAATGGTAATAGTAATGGTAATAGTAATGGTAATAGTAATGGTAATAGTAATGGTAATAGTAATGGTAATAGTAATGGTAATAGTAATGGTAATAGTAATGGTAATAGTAATGGTAATAGTAATGGTAATAGTAATGGTAATAGTAATGGTAATAGTAATGGTAATAGTAATGGTAATAGTAATGGTAATAGTAATGGTAATAGTAATGGTAATAGTAATGGTAATAGTAATGGTAATAGTAATGGTAATAGTAATGGTAATAGTAATGGTAATAGTAATGGTAATAGTAATGGTAATAGTAATGGTAATAGTAATGGTAATAGTAATGGTAATAGTAATNAATCTTTTGAAGAAAAGTCGCTTTTTTAAAAATCCATATACTAGGTGTTCTATAGAATTAAGGGAAGTTTTATTTCTTTTCACTTTTAGCTTTGTCTATTTACTACAGTCTTTTAATGAAAATTTATATATTTATCAAGCAGATGCCTTAATTTATTTTTTTACCATTTCTGCCTTACCTACGTAGTCTTTGGATGAAAAATTTTATATTTACTAACCAGATGCCTTTTTGGAAGTTTGGAACAAACTTTTGTTATTCTTTTCTCCAACCGGGCCTACTCTTTTTTGAAAAACATTCTCATCATACTTTTATTTGCAGGGTGTTTAAAAATCAAAGTACAGGGTGTTTATCTACTAACCAGCGAGGAAAGCATCGCGGAGCGGTGCTTGGGCCGCGCGCAGCGCGGCCCTAGGGCCGAAGGCCCGAGAGAAAGGTCAAACTCCGCGTCAGCGGAGTTTGCCTGCCTTTCTAGTCAATATATATTAAAATCTGATAGCTCCGTCTGCGTCGCACGATCGGCCCGAAAAAGAGCCGATTCGCAGTGGAGTCAGCTCCTCCGAGGTGCCGCGTAGCGGCACCCGGGGGGGGCCCAGAGGGCCCCCCCGCGTTCGCCACGTCGCTTAGGGGTATTCCTGTGGAGGTCCTTCCGCTCCAAACTACCTAAAATCCGGTTCTCCCGGAACCGTACGGGGGACGTGGCCCAATTTTTGTGTGAACCGCAATAGTCCGACACTCCTACTTTCCGATGAAAACTGACGATCGCCTGGCCGGTTTCCTCTATTTAGTTTTTATTTTACCCTTTTTACCTACATTATTTATTTAAAGCCGTGCGGAAAATACTCATATTTATCGACCGGATGCCTTTTTCAAACCTTTTATGTAGAACTTTCCGCGAAATCAAACGCGGGATTCGAAATGCGGCCGTAAATACGTTAAAATGCACTGTCTAGGAAGGCCAAAAAATCTTAATTTTGCCCTATAAAATTCCTTCTCCGCGAGCCTCGAAACGGCGTGCGACTTGGCACAGATACTCAGTCGTCCCTCCTTAGTCGTTCGGGGGCATATTTGTAACGTTTTTTCGCGTTTTCATATTTAATTTTGCCTTCTTTTTGGGGTCTGCTCGACGACAGACGACCATTTCGCAAGCCG